>NC_068289.1:25786248-25827478 GCF_025860055.1 Xyrauchen texanus
TTTAAATGCCACGGCCTACCTGAGCATTGTTTCTGACCATGTCCATCCCTTTATGGCCACCATGTACCCATCCTCTGATGGCTACTTCCAGCAGGATAATGCACCATGTCACAAAGCTCGAATCATTTCAAATCGGTTCCTTGAGAACATGACAATGAGTTCACTGTACTAAAATGGCCCCCACAGTCACCAGATCTCAACCCAATAGAGCATCTTTGGGATGTGGTGGTACGGGAGCTTCGTGCCCTGGATGTGCATCCCACAAATCTCCATCATCTGCAAGATGCTATCCTATCAATATGGGCCACGTTTCTAAAGAATGCTTTCAGCACCTTGTTGAATCAATGCCACGTAGAATTAAGGCAGTTCTGAAGGCGAAAGGGGGTCAAACACAGTATTAGTATGGTGTTCCTAATAATCCTTTAGGTGAGTGTATATATGTGACCGATCACGGAAAGTAGGGACACAAGTCGGTTTTGGGGCATTTTGAGTTATTCACAGATTCTGAAAGTGTAGTCTCCAAGCTTTCCAACGATTTGTAACACATGGAAATCTGACAATATTTGGAGAAGTTGTGGCCATTTGAAGGTAGGCACTCAAAAAAGCTAAAAGGGGAGAAAACGGCCTCAAAAGATTGTGCAGTTCTCACCTCTCTCTGCTGCTGGGAGTGACAATAGGGGTCATTTACATCTCATTTAGATAAGCCATACCCCTGTAAAGCTCCCCCTGTAAACATGGACTAAACATGAGATAACGTGTACGTGTTCTTAGAATGAACAAAAAGCGACAAACTTTGATGTTTATGGAAACTCACCCCATAAGAAACAGAAAAGTATTCTTGCAGATCTCGTTGCCTCCAATGAAATAAGTCGTTCGGGCACACTTTCTCTTTGTCGGGGTCTTCTTTGTGGATGTAACCATCTCCGAAGTTTGCACTGTGCGTCTGTTTGCCTCTAAATGTCCAATAATTCGCATGACGCCAGTCCGATACATTCTTCCTCGTCTTCATCTTCGCTCAGTTGTAGATTAGGGATATTATTCAGTCTTATCATGCCACTTTCATCGTCGCTCAGATCGTCTTCAGAATCAGTGAACGCTTGTTCATAAGCATCCGGCTTGTCGAAGAAGTACTTCAAAACATTTTCGTTGTAACGGCCACGGTTCAGCTCGTCTCGCGACATTCTTTGCGGCGTCCATCTTCATTGAATTTTGATATCAGATAGAGCCGGCTAGAGCTGCATAATAAGTAGCCACGCTGTTAGGGGCGGGGGCAAAAGCGCCGCGGCTATTCAGTACGGAAATACACACAGACAATGACACGCCCTACTGCATGCTAGAATCTCCGAAAAACAAGCCGATTTCAACCTCAAAATGTACGCTTTTAAATATACCAATACTGTTATCTCAAACATGGAGAGGCTTCTTCATGATCTCAACTAACAGATTCTGCAAAAAGCGGAAATCACCAATTTTGGAAAAAAACACTTGTTTCTCATTTTGCTCACAAGTTGTGCTGCCGACTTGTGTCACTGGTTTCCGTGACGGGTCACATATGTGTGTATGTGTATGTATATATATATATATATATATATATATATATATATATATATATATATATATATATATATATATAATACATACACACACACACATATATACATATATACATATATATATATATACATACATACATACACACATATACACACACACACACATATATATATTAGAGATGCACCGATCGACCGGACAGGTAGAGCTGTCGCGATAGTTAATATATCGACTTATCGCACGATATATGGAAATGAGCGTGATCATTTTTGGTGCCGCGATATATTGCAACTGATAATTTGTTTTATTATTAAAAATAATAATTAGATTAATTTTTACATTAAAATGAATGTCACCAACATTTTAGTTGATCGCGCTGCCTCTGTCATCTTGTCTGCACTCTGTGTCGGAGGCGGGGCTCAGGCAGCGTGTCCACACACACATACAGAGAGAGAGAGCGGACACTGTCAGGTGAAGAGAAGGCGTGAACCAACTGCATTTTAAAGTGTTCTGTTTCGTGACATCTACAGCGAGCCAGTTAGGAAGAACGAGTCCAACATGGAATTGATTTCAAAGCCGCAATCTTCAGCTCCGGTGTGGGAAGTTTGGCTTTAAGCCGAACGAGAGAGGAGAGCTAAGTAATGTGAACGAGCCGGTATGTCGACTGTGTTTTAAAACAGTAGCAACGAAAAGAGGCAACACAACAAACTTAAAATCGCACCTAAAACATAACCATCCCACCCAGTTTTTCAACCTGGGAACAACAACTGCAGCTGGAGTTGGAGAGGGGCCTTCTTCCAGACAGTTATCTGTTGCAGATGCCTTTTCCCGACAGTGCAAATATAAGTGTAACAGCGCGAAATGGCGCACACTCACGGATAGCGTAACTCGCTATATAGCCAAAGAGATGCAGCCATTATACACGGTCAAAAAACCAGCATTTAAAAATATGCTGCAAACTTTTGACAAACAGTACGAATTGCCAAAGAAAACGTACATCTCCCAAACTGCCATTCCATCCTTGTACAATAAAGTAAAAGACGATATTCTGAAGGAGATAAAAGACATCTTTTACTCTGCCACTACAGATATGTGGTCAAGCTCAAATATGACACCTTATATGAGCTTGACCATACACTACATAACTGCTGACTGGACTCTGCAGTCAAAGTGTTTAGAGACCAGATACATACCCCAGAACCACACTGCGGATGTGCTTGCTGAAGCCCTTCAGTTTGCTTTAGCAGACTGGGAATTGGATGAGCGCAAAATGGCCTGTATAACTACAGACAACGGTGCTAACATTGTGGCTGCAATACGTAATCTTGGCTGGCCATGGCTCAATTGCTTTGGACACAACCTCCATTTGGCTGTTTCCCATGGACTGGACAGTGACAAGGACCGCACAGCACGTGCCATGGGACTTTGTAGGAATCTTGTCAACACCTTCAACCTGAGCTGGCTAAAGAAGAGAGACCTGAGGAAGGCACAGACTGAAACCAATGTCCCCCAACACAAACTAGTACTGGTGAGTGATGATACCGGTAACTTGTTATACAACACAAAATATTTAGGGTTTATATAAACTTAATTTAAAGGGTTTTTTATTATTTATTACTTACTTTGGGGCCTGTTTGTATGTATTAAATAATTGGTTACATTATAATAACCATATTATTATTTGTGAAAGTACTACTACACTATAAAAATATTGTTGGTTTAACTTAATTAAATAAGTAACCTGGTTGCCTTAAAATTTTAAGTTCATTGAAATTGAAAAATTTAGTTAATACAATGAAGCAGATTGATTTAACCATCAGAAACTCAAACTATTGTGTTATCTGAACCACATAAATTATCTAAGTTGATTTGACAAAAGAAAAAAAATTTGTGATTACAATTCTTTTTACAGTGTAGTAAAAGTAGCATTTGTTAAATAATGTTAGACAAAAAAAACAAAAACAATATTATATTTTCCACAGGATGTCGCCACACGATGGGGTACCAAGCACAAAATGATCGAGAGGGTGCTACAGCAACTCCCAGCCATAAGACATGTCCTGGTTGAAGATCGAAAACATGGCCACCTCAACCCAACCTGGCAGGATGTTTCTGTGTTGGAATCCATTAATGCAGCAATGAAGCCAGTGGCTGATTTCACGGATGTCCTCTCAGGGGAAAAATATGTCACTGTGTCCTCAGTAAAGCCTGTGTTGGAACTTCTTAAAGGTGAACTTTTATCAAAGGTGAACTGACAGAAAACATAAAGGCAAACATGTGCAGGGTGTTGAAAGAGAAATACAGCCCACCTGAAATCCAAAACCTTCTGACAAAGGCCACCATCTTGGATCCAAGGTATCGTGGTACCATGGAGGATGCGGAGGTCTTGGATGATGTAAAAGAAAAGCTATTGCAAGAACTACCAGACATGAACGAGGAAGAAGGAAAAGGAGAATGTGCCAGTGGTGAGAACTGCGTTGAAGCTGCAGGGGGAAATGAAGGATCTGAATCTGGACCTCCAGCAAGCAAGAAGAAGAGGCTGTGTGACCTTCTCCAGCACAGAAGAAACCTACTTGCAAGTCACCAGACTCGGGCATCGGTTCCAAAAAGAGTGCAGGCTGATGTGGAGCTGACCAGGTTCCTCCAGGAAGAACCAGTTCATGCATCATCTGATCCCTTAATGTGGTGGCGTGATAACCACAGAAGATTTCCCCTAGTAGCCAAGTTGTGCATGTGCATTTGTGCAACAAGCACCAGCTCAGAAAGACTGTTTAGCACAGCTGGTAACATTGTTACCCCAGTAAGATCCTGCCTTAAGCCCCACAAGGTAAACATGTTGGTGTTCCTTTCTCGGAATCTGCCTAACTATTAAAAAACTAATCTGGCAGCAGAAATGTCCTGTTGATGCATCTGTGCCTTTGTGTGAGACACTTTAAAAGTTTAAATTGACATATTACTTTGTTTTGATCTAGTTCTTGATACCTTGCACTTTTTGTTAACGAAAGTGTATTTATTTACTTGTTTTATTTATTTGGGATATATTTTTTCACATTTCACAATGTCTAAATATTGAATAGAATAAGAATAAAATGTTCTTTGTTCTTTGAAACAGTGTACTTGCATTATTATGCTATTATATTGTCATTATGTAATCAGTGGCATAAAATGGTCTGAAAATTACAATAATATCGTTTATCGCAATTAATTTTGGTGCAATATATCGCACAACAAAAAGTAGTTATCGTGACAGCTCTACGGACAGGGACCAGAATTAGCCGATTTTCCGCATGCTCGGCCGGACCGGTGACCAGCCTCACGTCTTTCAGATTCCAAGCCGGTCCGTTATGTTGCCAGTGGAGCAGGCAATAACGTCAAAGCCGCACGTAAACATGTCATTGGCGTGGAAGATCTTCACTGTGAGTGAAGAATACATAAAGTTCGAAATGTGTTATAATTGTAAGGCCAAAGTAAACCGTGGGGGAACCACCACAATGACTTTCGGAACAACAAACCTAATTAGACATTTAAAACACCATCACCCAGCTGAAAATGCTCATTTTAAAAAAGAAGCTAAAAAGGGAAAGGAGCTTAAGCTAGCCAGAGCTCAGAGCCAGTCACAAGTCAGCAGCCTCTCCTATCATTCCTTGGAATGAGCAGCGAAAAGACCAAAGCAATTACGAGGGAAATTATGGAATTCATGGCAGTGTTCTCTGTTAGTTGAGGACAGAGGGTTCAGAAATCTGATAAATTTACCAGCTGTTCTCCATAGTTGAGGACAGAGGGTTCAGAAATCTGATAAATTTCCTCGATACAGAGTAGGAGGTACTTTCTGACGTTGCGTTGCCCGAGTTGTTTAATCTCGTGTCATGTCACACACGCAGCCTGTTATCTGTCAACATTTGGGTACACAAATCCGGGAGAGGGGAAGTGGGCTGGATGGCAGAGGCAGGCTAAATACTATAGAAATTGTGCAGTTGTGATTTACTGTGCTGAGTAACGTAATTTTTCCCACCGTGTCCGATGTTAAAATCAGAGCGACACACATTGCAAAAGGCGTGGGCATTGTCGATATGGCTTTGGGATATGAAATTAAATTCTTCCATCCAGCTGGAAGAGTGTATATATATATATGTGTATATATATATATGTATGTGTGTGTGTGTTTGTGTAATATATATACATATATACACCTCCATGAAGTGTAGAAGAATATAAATACTGAATTCCAAACACTGTTGTTGTGCCTCCTGTTTTACCTGTACTTATGACGTCACAACGATTGAGTAACATGTCTCGTGAATCGTCACACCGAGAAAACCCCTGACAAAAGCGATTACGTCATGGAGATGTAGACAGCCAATGGCAAAAATCAATAAATAAATGCCTGACCACATAAACTCGACATTGACTTTGAAAGTAGTGTTTGTTTTCCAATGATCCACATCAGTGTTTTGACTGTTATTGAGGGCAGTTAATATCATGATAATCCATTTAAAGGAAATAAATAATCAAAGCTCTATTGTATTGGTTAAATGCTGTACTCAAGA
Source organism: Xyrauchen texanus (assembly GCF_025860055.1). Lineage (NCBI taxonomy): Eukaryota > Metazoa > Chordata > Actinopteri > Cypriniformes > Catostomidae > Xyrauchen > Xyrauchen texanus. The sequence goes on from NC_068289.1 coordinate 25,792,347, forward strand.
GCATGACAAACTCCAACAAATTCAAATCTGATAATGTTTTCAACTAGGCTACACAAAAAGAGCAGGCTAAAATTCAACCTCACACACTAAAATGTACAAAGAAAATGTAATACAGTGATATTTCTGTAATTATATAATTTCCTTAAAGAAAAAAAATATTATAACATAGGAAATAATCATTAAATCATTACATTTGTTTTAATATATGTCCAAGCGGTCAGCCTTTCAGTGTATAAATTCCCTAAAAGAAAGCAAAAGCAAAGTGACCGACTGAAACTTACCGTCATAAACTGCTCCGGAGGGGTCCAGGTTTATGGGTAAATGTTATTTATTCACAGACCGGAGAAAAAGGTGCTGAGAGCCCTCATTCAGCGCAGCAGAAGCAGCAGCCTCATACTGACCCACTCCAGCCCAGCACACACATTCAACTCAACGGGGCCTCCGGGATCCAATAATCCACACATAAACTCAATCCCTGAACACCAATAAACGACGACACTTTAAAATCCAGAGAATGGATCACTAGGGCGACGGAAGGGCTCTTGCTGGAGAATAAAAACGCATTTCCTTCTCCGTATGTCGGCTCATCGAGACTTTTTCAGCAGTCTCCGCTCACGGCGCTGTTATGTAGCAGCCGCAGGAGCAACAGCAGTGTTCAGTGTCATTGTAACATGGTGCGACAGCTCTCCGCAGCGCCACCAATGGACGGGGGTGGAGTTACAACCTGGAGAGGCGAGATTAGATAGACAGACAGACAGACAGATAGATAGACTTATTTGCGAGCAGATATAGCAGGACTGACTGATCGTCGACTCAGTAATATTTTCTTACAAGAGCCTGATTTATAAAGAGTTTCTAAATCCCACATTTGAGGCGCATATCATTAATATAACAAATTGTGATATCTAGTGGCCAAATTGTTCTGCTGCTCATCATACAACGTGTTCTATCGTCACTGATAAATTGAGCTCTTAAAAATTGGTAGATGTGAATCGTTCAGTTGTTTATAATACCATACCATACCATGAAAGGGGGGGTAGATATGTTTTAAGATGAAAAAAATTACACCTGTTTTAATATTTTGGATGTTTTGAAGAGTTATGAGAGGACTGACAAACCAGGACTTACTGGAAATATGAAAAAAATGAGTGTTGAGATCTAGTGTGTAAACACTGTGAAATGTCCACACCCAATGTGTGCTTCAGTAAGATTGCTTCTGAAACATTTGGCATCCATTCTCTGGTGGACTGCCATTGACATAATTTTCAAAATGGTACAATTTATGTAAAAAAAAAAAAAAGAAAAAGCAAATTAGACATAAATATGCTTTATTTCTACCATAATTTCATACTAAAGAATACTCAAGAGAAAACACAAAATAAAATGTAAAACAATTAGTAAAATGTACCACAGATTATTTATGAATGTTTTTACCATCTAAATACAAAAGGGACCAGATTTGAATGATAATGGTATAGAGCTAACAGATTAGGTAGATTAGGACGAGGAAGAGAAAGAATAGTGTTTATGCAAAGACAATTGAGAGAAAGACCCCGAGCCATATTCATGCATATTGAATCATCACATAATTTGTTATTTGTTTATGTATGCTGGTACACCTTTGTAAACATTAGTTTCTGCCAAAAAAAAATAAAAAATCACGGGACACCCGGCCCTACAGGATGAAATCCAAAGGTGGCAAAAGCACTAAAGTTATCAGGGGAGCTGACAGCAGAATATTTTGGCACCTCCTCAAAGACACCCTTAAACTTCTCAGACAGGATTGCTGGTTCTCCTTTGTGCCAGGCCTGGTACACTATTCTGTATGTATGATCTGGGAACACATGGTAGAATATGTTGGCAGCAGTGGTGTAGTCCTACCAAAAAAAAAGTGGTTTACTATTGCCCAGTCCTTGATCGTCTGACTGGGGTAGTAACAGTACTTTACTGTTATTGTAGACTGCGAAATATGCATATAGAGAGCGGCGGAACTGCAACTATGTACATATCGCAAATGTCTCATTCCTACAATTTGGTGACATTCCAGGCATTTTAACTATTGAAAAATAAAACATACTTTTACAAGTTTCTTCATGTTTCATCATTACAAAGACATATTAATGATTGTATTAGTCATACTGGTCAAGCTAAATTACTAAAACAATTCTGATGATTAAAATCCCAATGGTGGGAAACAATTAACATGTACTCGAACGCTATATGATTTTGACAAAATGATCTTACACTCTATAATAAACTCTGATTATCACTGATCGTTTAAAGCAACAACCGATATCACACACAACTCACATGAAAGGTGAGTGTGTTTCAGGTTGTCAGGGGCGGGCAATGGCAAAATTCAAGTGATAATGCACCAACTACAACAAAGAATCTCCAGTTTCACAAAACAGCATCCAATACAGTTAAGGGGAAACTAACGACAGTAGATCATGGACTTCTGAAGCAGCAAAACCAGTGGGTATACGCAAATATTGATCCATAGAAGTCGTTATACGCAAACTGCTCAGATATGTTTTTTTTAATTTATTTTTTTAAATATTTTATTTGAACATTCAGTTTACAGTGTGGTACAACAAAATTAATACACAACAATAATTATTAAGAATAACAGCAATATAAGAATAGTTAAGGAATCTACTTTACCAATACCATAACTCAAAACAGAAACAAAATGAACAAGTAACTAAAATAATAAACAAGAAAAAAGAGAAAAAGAAAGAGGGCATAATTTAAATTAAAAGAAAATTACACATTAATTAAAGTAAAAAGTTTGTAGGCCATGCAAATTGTACACGTTCTGAGTGCTTTTGGTTAAGTGAAGATGAAATTGTAATCAAATACTGTTTTATCTTTTGTAAGAATACCAAAAAAGAAGGTTTACAATTCCAAAAATTACATTTATGAATATAAAATCTACATATCTACAAAATCTACAAATAATTAAATGTATTATAAAGCAGGCATTTGGATCTGATTCATCCAAATCCAAAAATAACAGTTTTAGGATTCACTGAAAAACTCTACAAGATATTGTTTGAGATAAACAAACTAACATCTTTCCAAAGTTGCAAAGAATAACTGCACGACCAAAACAAACGAAGAGAGGTTTAGTTTCATTCTGACAAAAAGAGCAATTAGTGTAAAAATCAGATTTGATAAATTTAAAAGATATTTCTTTTACTTTGTGAGGAAAACGTTTTTAGCATGGACCATATATTTTTCCAATTTAAATGATCAGAGTCCATTCCAATATGAAATTACAGGAGGGGCAGAGACAATGTTCTCAAGGAATAGAACTCTTAGTTTATGATTCCTTCCTTTTTTTCAGTGAAACTTATCTCACAAACAGGTGTGCTTACAGGTTCAGGAGAGGGTAATGAACCTAAAAGAGAGTGTTATTTAAAAAAATCATGTGTGAGCCAGATGGAATAGCATCCATAACTGTGGCAAACTCTTTAGGAGTTACTGGTATATTATATTCTGAAAGAAATTCAGTATACCTAAAAAGCAGACCTTCATTATTAAAAAGCTGTCTAACATGAAATATTCCATTAATGAACCAGTAATTATAGAACAAAGATTTATTCTTAAATAAAATGTTCCTATTGTCCCAAATATGAGTTTTTAACTGCAATACCACCAATTGAAGAAATCGTACTGTTTTTAATCAGAAGTAATTCACATTTATTAAGATTAAGATGTAAGCCTGATGCTTTAGAGAAGACATGACGTGTACATAGGGCTGCTGGTATTTGCAGGGAGTCTTCTAAGAACAGAGCAGTATCATCCGCTAACTGACTAATAATTACATCTGTATTGCCAATGCTGATGATTTTTAGATGGCTTGCTTTGATATGTGAACTAAGAAATTGTGTTGCAATTAAAAAAGATAGGGAGAGACTGGACATCCCTGTCTAACTCCACGGTTTAAGAAAAATCTGTGAGAGGTACCATTACTTAATGGAGCTACTACAATGTAAAATTTACAGTAAAACACTGGCAGCAGGGTTGCCAGCCAGTTACTGTAATTTTTACAGTGACCTTCAATTAATTGAAGTTATTTAATTACAGTTATTTACTCTAATTATAGAATAAAGAAAAATACCGTCTTTTAAAAATTATACAGTAATTATCCAGATGCATTTAGCAGTTTAATGCTGTGATTTTTACAGTATATTACTTGATTGTGTGAATTTACTATTTTTGGAGGAGATACATCAAATACTGTATGTCCAGTATATTTTGCTGAATGTCTATTACTGGCAGCTGAATTTTAAATTTACTCATTAATTGCATAATGTTTGCCAGCTATTTTGTATAATAACTTAATTCAGCTATTATTTCACAAAACATATTAAAACATAATTTGCAATGTATTGAAATGTATCTTGAAAACTGGACAAAATGTAAAATATTACTTTAACATTCACATACATTAATGGACACTATGTGAGTACATGGTCCTAAAAACAATGCAAAGTTAATTTTGTACATTAAATATATTTTTTTATTCAATTCACAGCTTATATTTGCACAACCATATTTGCCAACATGGCAATTCAAACAATACAGAAATATAAACATAAGTTGATCAACAGGGTCATCATAAAACTGTTTCAAATTCAGTTTCATGTCCTGATCCTGATCCAGAGGGTCCAAGGAGTGGCTAGAAATATTGAAAAGAACAAAGAGGAAAATATATTACTTACATTATAAAAAATAAATGCAATGATAAAGTTAGAGACAGATAGAGGGATGATAGATACAGTTAGAGACGGATAGAGGGATAATAGATACAGTTAGAGACGGATATAGGGATGATAGATACATTTAGAGATAGATAGATAGATGATAGTTAGAGACGGATAGAGGGATGATAGATACAATTTGTTTTTTGTGCTTTTTTATTGTCTCTTAAATAAAGACAGTGTGTGTGTGTGTGTGGGACAGTGTGTGTGTGCGGCACAGTGTGCGTGTGGGTGCGGGACAGTGTGCCCGTGTGTGTGTGTGTATGCGGGACAGTGTGTCTCTGTGTGTTTGTATAATGGGGATATATTTGTTTTTTCCTTTTTTTTGTTTTCAGTAACGTTATGTAGTTCTGTAGCTGGTCATTGTTAAATGTGTGTTAAAAGTATAAGGAGAGAGATCTTGTGTGTGTGTGTGTGTGTGTGTGTGTGTGTGCGCTTTTTCTTACAATTTAAGAAATTCCACTGGTAGTCCATCAGTTTGCAGAGTAGAGTGGAGACGTGTGGGTCCACTGCATGCTGTTCTCTTACGAGAGGTTCTCTCGTATTGCGTAAGCTAGCTTACGCTACGGGAAAGATTAATCTTTTCTGAGATATTGAAGCCAAAAAATTATCCTTAATTTTGTATCATTTGTCAACGCAGTGCAGCAACTGCAGACCTTGAGCGGGCTAGCTAGCGAGCTCATTGGTTGCTCTGCGGCAACTGCTGCAGCCTATAGACGAACTTGGGCGAACTCGCGTCCAATGAGAGGCGTCCGCGCGCTTACTGCATCAAAGACCGCCAAAATGGGCGTGGCTAGAGTGCATATAAGCGTAGTTCTTAGGCTGGAACCCTGATTTTCATCTCTTCAGCGAGCTCTTCGCATCTCTGAACTGGAAGCCGCGTGCCGTTCGAGGGGCATCTAGCAAGCTTGGACAGTGCTCGAAAAAGCCGGCCGTCTCCGCCACCTTCAGCCATCCTGCGAGCTACGCCATCCGGCGACGTATCCTTTTTTAGAGCAAGCTAGTTCTTAAAGAACTTCACAAAAAAGTAACGAGCGTCTTTTTAAGATGCCTCGCACCACTTGGCGCTTCATGCCGCCCCTCTGAGCACCGGAGACCGCCACATCATCTGGCGCTCTCTGCCTGGGACTGGGGCATGCAGAGCTCGCCTCGCTGAAGGCGGATGCGACCTCTGCGAGGAGCTTCTGATGTTGACCCTGCGGGCTCGACTCAGCGCTCAGAACCGAAGCCGCCGCCGCCTTCCGTTCGCCAGCGCAGGAAAAGCGCCGCTCCCAAAGGCTGCCAGAACCGGTGATAGAAGCGAATGCCTTGCCGGAGCCTCTCCCTCGAAGCATCGCTCTCACCCTCCCCGCCCCGGGACGCCGCAGTTGCCGCCCAGCGGCCGCGACTGCTGCCATCTCGGAGGACGAGGCGGAGGATAAGGGCTGTTCCATCATGACTTCGGACAGCCAGGAGTGGTCAGGCTCCCACGCCTCCTCCTCGGCCCAGGAATCCAGCAGGACCGCGCCGGGTCGAGGGGAACTAACACGCCTCCTCACACAGGCCGTCGACCGCCTCGGGCTCGAGTGGTCACTGCCCCCTGAGCAGGCTCCCAATAGACTCGACGGCTGCTTTCTTCAGAGCCGTCGCCGCGCAACACCCGCGGCCCGGGCCGCTCCCTTCCTGCTGAGCTTGCAAAGTCGTGGAACGCGCCTTTATCGGCAAGGATCCCTTCCCACGTCTCCACCCCTCTCGCTTCGGTGGACGGCGCCACCGAGAAGGGCTACTCCTCCATCCCCCCGGTCGAGGATTCGGTAGCAGCACACCTTTGCCCGCCCTCCGCGAGATGGCGGTCTAAGCCAGTGCTCCCGTCTAAGGCCTGCAGAGCGACTTCCGCCTATGTTGGCCACGCCTATTCCGCCGCCGGCCAAGCCGCATCTGCTCTGCATTCCATGGCCGTCTTACAGATCCTCCAAGCGGACCTTCTTCGGGAGTGGAATGAGAAAGGCAGGCACCCAGAGGCTGTTACAAATCTAAGAAGCGCGACGGACCTCGCCCTTCAGCGCCACCAAAGCTGCAGCCCAAGCTCTAGGGAAGTGCATGGCCTCGCTGACTGTGACCGAGAGACACCTGTGGCTAACGCTAGCCGACATGGGAGAAGCAGAGTGCTCCACGTTCCTCAACGCCGCTCTCTCCGACCGGTCTCTTCGGCTCCGCGGTGAGTGGCATTGTTGACCGCTTTCAGAAGTCCAGAAAGCCACCCAAGCCATGAACCTCTTCCTGCCGCGTCGCTTAGCTCCTCTGCAGGCCGCCCACGTGACCAGCCTCCTGCACGAGCCTCTTCACAGCGCCCAGCTCAACAAAGTCAGACTTCTCAGCGTCGACAGGGCGGCCGCCTCGATCAGCGCTCAGACAGCCGCCGCAGACCGCCGCCCCCCCGCGGGCCTCGGTCTAAGGTTGCGCTGAAACCTGAGCAACCGAAGTCCTCCTAGCCTTGTTGAAAATACGATGGCTCAGTCCCGCCGCGGCCGGACCACCGTCAAAAGCCCCCTGTCAGTCCCCCTCTCTCAGGCTACTACAGTGGTGGATTCAGCAGCCAACAAGCCGGTGATACTGCCCGCTTTCCTGCACTCAAACGCTGTTTTCACGGCGACCCAAAGAAATCTTGTAAAGAGCAAACATGCCTTGTGTAGAAAATGTGCCCACAATCCAGTGATCACCCCTACACACAAGCATTACACTTCCCGTGTTCCTGTCAGAGCCCACACACATAAAGCGGACACAAACCGCTGGAGTGTTAGAGTCAATAAACGCGCTCACGAATACGTGCGCGCGCCCCTTCTCTGGCCGCTCTGTCACACGACCAGCCTTATGTGTAGAAAATGTGCCCACAATCCAGTGTTCACCTCTACACACAAGCATTAAACTTCCCGTGTCCCGATCAGAGCCCACTCACATAAAGCGGACACAAACCGCTGGAGTGTTAGAGTCAATAAACGCCCATTCTCTGCCCGCTCTGTCACACGGCCAGCAAACACTTCTCTGTATGTAAGTCCCGTGCCCGTGACTATGCTCGCGCATCACTTAACAGATGTGACTCTTTCCCCATTCACCTCAATCGGGAAGTCACTCACAGAACAGCCTGTCCCTGCTGTCTGCGAGCAGTCATGCATAAGCACAGTAAGCGCGCTCACACATTCTGTTCAGTGCGCTGTGTGCGGCAATCAGGGCGATTTGGCCATTCACCCTCTAGCGTTATGCTTCAAAGCGTGGGAAGCTATCCCAGGGATATCCAAATGGGTGTTAAGCACAATAAAACAGGGCTATTTGCTACAGTTCGATCGCCGCCCTCCCGCTTCAGAGCTGGCTCGAAACTATTGTGAACACGGAAGCAGCCTGCATGCTTCGTTCAGAAATAGCAAACCTTCTGTGCAAAAGGGCCATAGAGAAAGTGCCGCCTTCGCTGAGCGAGTCGGGATTTTACAGCCATTATTTTCTTGTTCCCAAGAAAGACGGCGGCCTCAGACCAATATTAGATCTCAGGGGTTTGAACAAGGTGCTTGCAAAAAGACAGTTCAAAATGCTTACAATCAGGAAACTCCTCACGCATACGCGCCAGGGGGACTGGTTTATCTCTCTCGATCTGAAAGATGCCTACTTTCAGATTCAGATCAGAGCCCACTCACATAAAGCGGACACAGCCCGCTCGAGTGTTAGAGTCAATAAACGCGCCCACGAATCCGTGTGCGCGCCCCTTCTCTGGCCGCTCTGTCACACGACCAGCCTTATGTGTAGAAAATGTGCCCACAATCCAGTGTTCACCTCTACACACAAGCATTACACTTCCCGTGTCCCGATCAGAGCCCACTCACATAAAGCGGACACAAACCGCTGGAGTGTTAGAGTCAATAAATGCGCTCACGAATACGTGCCCTGTCACAGGCCATTCTTGAGATTCGCCTTCGACGGCCAGGTTTATCAATACACCGTCCTTCCGTTCGGCCTGTCTTTAGCACCCCATACTTTCACGAAGTGCATGGATGCGGCGCTCACACCCCTGCGGAGTCAGGGCTTGCGATTTCTGAACTATTTGGACGACTGGCTGATTATGGCACAGTCACATACGGAGCTTCTGTCTCACAGAACAGTTCTCCTCAGCCATCTGAACAGTTTGGGTCTTGCAGTCAATTGGACCAAGAGCTCACTACAGCCCAGTCAGGCAATTTCCTTCCTTGGAATAGAACTAGACTCCGTGGCTATGACGGCTCGCTTATCTACACAGCGCACGCACCGTGTTCAGCGACTAGCTGCATCCTTTCAGATGAACAGCCTCACGCCTCTGAAAAAATTTCAGAGAGTGCTAGGTTACATGGCCTCAGCCGCAGCAGTACTTCAGCTGGGTTTACTGCGCATGCGCCCGCTTCAGCATTGGCTAAACACCCGCGCGTCTCGCCGGGCTTGGGCCACAGGCCGCCAGCCAATCAAGGTGACTCATTTCAGCTCTGCAGCCCTGGACAGTGGCCGAATGGGATCAGCGGGGAGTGACGATGGGAGCTGTATCTCGCCGAAAAGTCATCTCGACAGACGCGTCCAACACGGGTTGGGGCGCGGTCTGCGAGGGCTCTCCGGTTTTTGGCCTATGGTCAGTTCAGGAAAAGCTCCTTCACATAAATTGTCTGGAAATGTTAGCGGTCGAGTACGCGCTTGTGCGTTTTCTCCCGGTCATTCAGGGTCACCACTTCCTGGTCTGTTCGGACAACAGATCTGTGGTATCCTACCTAAACCGTCAGGGCGGTGTCAGATCCAGGAACCTCTTCCATCTGATGAAATGCATACTGAGTTGGTCCCAGTGCCACCTGCGCTCGCTGAGGGCGACGCACGTGCCAGGCCACCTGAACGACGGCCCAGACAGACTGTCCAGAGACAATATTCCTCCAGGGGAATGGTCCCTGCACGCTCCAACAGTCCAGAAGTTATGGCGCATATTCGGCAGAGCAGAGATAGACCTCTTTGCGTCAGAAGAGAACTCTCACTGCCCAATATTTTTCTCGAAAAGCGAGGACGCGCTGGCCCAGGACTGGCCCAACCGCCCGCTTTACGCCTTCCCTCCCGTCTTGCTATTGCCACAGGTAATGCAGAGGATCAGGGAAACGCGTCACTCAGTGCTCCTCATAGCCCCGCGTTGGGAGAATCAGACATGGTTCCCGGAGCTTACACAGCTGTCACTGACAGCGCCGTGGCCCATCCCAGTGAGAGCAGATGTCCTCTCTCAAGCTCGCGGCACGATCTGGCATCCCCACCCAGAGCGCTGGGCGCTGCACGCGTGGGTGATCAACGACTACCCGTCACTCTGCCAGAAGAGGTAATAAACACCATCACACACGCTAGAGCCCCTTCCACGAGAAGACTCTATGCGTCAAAATGGTCTGTGTTTTCAAAATGGTGCACCGACAGAGACCTGGACCCATGGACATATGGGGTGTCGTCGCTGCTCGTGTTTTTACAAGAGCTGCTGGATAAGGGCAGATCCCCATCCACGCTCAAAGTGTATGTGGCGGCCGTCACGGCGTTCGCTGAACCCCTGCATGGCCAGTCACTGGGAAAAACGAGCTGGTCATCCGCTTCCTCAAGGGAGCTAGAAGGATGAACACCCTGCGCCCCCCATCGGTTCCTATCTGGGATCTTTCTATAGTTCTCGAAACTATGAAAGCCCCCCCTTTCGAACCGCTTCAATCCGTGGATTTGAAATACCTTTCACTCAAAACCGTTTTTCTGACTGCCGTCATCAGTCAAACGTGTGGGAGACCTTCACGCGCTGTCTGTCAGCGCTGCGTGTCTTGAGTTTGGACCAAGTGACTCCAAGGTCATTTTAAAGCCTAGACACGGCTATGTTCCCAAGGTGATCGGTACTCCTTTCAGAGCACAGGTCATTTCCCTATCGGCGCTGCCAGCATCCGATAGCGAACGCGACGCCAATCTCCTTTGCCCAGTCAGAGCACTGAGATTGTATACTGCGCCTCCGCCTCTTTCAGACGCTCTGAGCAGCTTTTCGTTTCGTTCGGAGGGTGCACCAAAGGTCTCGCCGCCTCGAAACAGACACTGTCTAGATGGATAGTGGACGCTATTGCTGCCGCATACGCGTCAAAAGACCTGCCATGCCCATTAGGGCTCACTCCACTAGAGGCATGGCCTCATCGTGGGCATGGTCCAGCGGGATTTCCATTCATGACATATGTGTGGCAGCGGGCTGGGCTTCCCCTTCCACCTTTGTCAGATTTTACAATCTGGAAGTGCCCGCCCTGCAGGCAAAACTACTAGCGGTTTAATACGCTACAGCTCCCCTGGTGAGCTGCACTGATGGGACTCATTCCACACAGACCGGCACCGCCGCTCTGTCGTTCCCTTCCCCCTATGTGGTTATGTATTACACACACACTGGCCCGCACTCTTGCCGGCCAAATAGTATTTCCCCACTCACAAGGGCTCCCCCGGGTCCCCCCACCCCCGGGGCTCATGCAGTGGATGCTTGGCGCGCATGGCATTGACAATGGGTTCCCGTAGCGTAAGCTAGCTTACGCAATACGAGAGAACCTCTCGTAAGAGAATGAATCGGTTACCTAACGTAACCTCGGTTCTCTCTAGATGAGGGAACGAGTATTGCGTAGCCGGCCGTGCTTCAGCGCCACGGCGACTTTCGCTTCATTCAATGAAAACCAGGGTTCCAGCCTACAAACTACGCTTATATGCACTCTAGCCACGCCCATTTTGGCGGGCTTTGATGCAGTAAGCGCGCGGACGCCTCTCATTGGACGCGAGTTTGCCCAAGTTCGTCTTTAGGCTGCAGCAGTTGCCGCAGATTTACCAATGAGCTCGCTAGCTAGCCCGCTCAAGGTCTGCAGTTGCTGCACTGCGTTGACAAATGATACAAAATTAAGGATAATTTTTTGGCTTCAATATCTCAGAAAAGATTAATCTTTCCCGTAGCGTAAGCTAGCTTACGCAATACTCGTTCCCTCATCTAGAGAGAACCGAGGTTACGTTAGGTAACCGATTCGTTTCTTCTGTACAAGTCACCCAGTGGTTTTAGAGGTCACTTTTCCTTTTTGACTTTGTCCCTCTCTCAGGGTTAATGCCTACAAAGTGCCTGAAAGTGTCATGAAACACACAACATTTTAATGCAGGTTTTAGCTTTTGAGGCATATAATCAAGTTTTTGGATTGGACGTTTTCCTACTACCATATAATATTAGTTGACTCAATAGATATAAAACATAAAACATATCTACATATATAAACGGCAGGTTTTGAGGTTGTTAGAATTCACCCTTTAACTTTGAATAAACTCCAATGTACACACCACCTCGTCTTGGTATTCAAGGTTGAATAGGTAGTACTCTGCAAATAGTGTGGCAAGGCCAGACAGGAAGGTGGGCTGAGTGTCCTCACACACAACCTCGCCTTCAATGCTCAGCATCCAGTGCCCAGTAGTCAAGATGTCTCCTGAAACAATCAATCCCACACATGACACCAGTTATTTTTAACCATGCCATTTCATTTTTATCTTCAATCTTTTGACATTTAAACTTTATTTTAATATTTATGACTGAGTGAACTGATTCTTTTAAACCAAGGTTAACAAGAGGCATTGGGAACAAATAATAAGCAAGTTTCACAGAATATACTTGTTATTATTAGTATTTATAATAGAACAATTAAGGATAGAGAGAGAGAAAAAAAATATATAAATACTATTTATACTTCTTTTTATTAGTATTAGTAGTTAGATTGTTATTATTTTATAATTTTTTATTGTGTATCACCATTCTAAACTTCCGTTAGTCGCTCTTCATTTGAATAAAGTTGAACTTGTCTCAACTTTGTCGTGTTGTAGAAAGTTTTGATAATCAGATGGTCAAGACTCAGTCATTGCACAGGAATGCCATATGGTCTTCTGATCTGGAAAGAGAGAAGACATTGGGAAATATATGTTTGAACAAGGGACAGTATTTATGACTGAAAAGCAGAACAGAGACACCTCGGTCCAGGCTGAGTGGGGACCTCTGCCCTCTTCAGGTCAGAGGTCATGTAGTACAGGGGGGTACGTTTGGGCTGGTTAATAGTAAATCAGGCCTAGTAGCCTAGTCCCTGTATCCAAGGGAGAGAAGGGGGAGGAAGATCTGCTTCTGCCAGCTGACCTCGGGGGGAGAAATGTATAAGAAAGGCAGCCCTGCCTGACAAAAAACACTCTCATGACACAGACGGGTTGCTGTGTAATGACTGGGTCTTCTTGCAAGAATAAATTTATTTTAAAAGACTGTTTGAGTCAGAGTGTCTCTTACGCAGTGATAATGGTTGGTTGATAATTTTTTGCCACAACAATTTGGTGTCAGAATAGTGGGATTCCTTGGAAGTGCCTTCTGGACCTGAGTGCGGACGGTGTTTGGCCACCTGGACTGAGAAGTTCCAGCTCTACCTCGTAAGTTTTAAGAGAGAGGGGCCGACCACACCAGGGCCAGGAGAAACTCCACTGGAATCAAATGAAAACGAACCCGTGGCAACCCAAATATCTCTGGTAAGGGACGACTAAATTATTTTCTTTTGGTATGAAAGTGAGTGAACGCATAGTGGCTGGGACTGTTTTTTGTGGTCCGAGGGCAAGAAGTTCTAGACTAGAGGCTGAGACGTATGTTCTGTGGTGCGAGTGCAAGAAGTTTTCTAAACAGAGACTGAGTTCTCACATAAATTGAGTAGGTCAAGATTTTTGTTTTCTGGCAATGAATGAGTCCTCACAAAATTGTTAATTAGGTTAGGTGAAATACTGAGCGCAGGAACATCCTCCAGAGAAAGATTTTGGGCAAACCGTAATTAACAAAGCACAATGGAGTGCACCCTTAACTGATCTTGGGTTAAGAAATCAGATCTGTTGGAGACGTCCTACAGATTATAAGACGTGCGTCGAAAAATCCACAGAGCAACAGAAACAGCCAGTATGGGGAAATCTCAAAGCAAGCTTGCCAAATTTGATACACCGGTTTTCTGTCAAATGAGAAAAAACTATAGGAGAAAATGTATGCAGGACATAGAGAAACTGATCAAATACCATGATTTCCCCAGGGGAGGGAACACTGAGCACTGAGAGTGGTGCGAGAATCAGTGGGACAGGGCAACGACGAAACAGAGTTGTGGCTGCGTTCAACATGTGTGTAAGAATGTGAACAGACAGTGGGCTGTTGCTTTAAGGAAGCAGATAGAAGAGAACAAAAGCAAATGCAGAAAGAATTAGCATGTAGGGTTGAAAATGTGGAATGTAAAAATAAGATGTGTGAAAGATCTGTTTGTTTGTCAGCACCACCAGAACATTTTTATTTATTTATTTTTTTGAAAAGTATGTTTGTGTTTTCCCACATGAAACGACGATTGTGCCGGTGCCGCCGGCATACAATCATCACTATCCCGTGGCAGAGCTGAAAGCCCTGGGACTGAACCCCAACCTCGACTGCTCTCCACCCAGAATACAAGCACCACAAGCGCCCGACTCTGACAGTGGAGGAGACCTGAATTAACTTTTTTTTGAGACCTGAGATCGCACAAGCAGTGAAAGCAAGTTACATTGAATGGAAGAGTGATTGACCTCCACCCTGGCACACGCTGTACACGCAGAGCAACAGCTGCTGACAAAGAAAGACAAAGTCAAGGCGAAGGGAGAGAGAGATCTTCAGCTGGTGTCTAATGTCAGTACATCGAAACCACAGCAGAAGTGGGCCGACAGAAAGAAGAAAGGCTACAGAAACCAGCGAAGGTGGTGTTGCGGCGTGTGTAAGACTGACGACCATGAGTTTAGAGAATGTACGAGATGCAGGCTGTGTAAGCAAAAGGGACATTGGGCTACAGGACTGTCCGGAGAAGAAAAAAAGCAGACTGAAGCAGAGCAGAGAGCGGAGAGTAGCGAAGGTGGGGGCCGGAAACAGGGTGATCAGCGGCTACAGGACAGGGAAGTGAACATATTTTTACACACACACACAGACAACATACACACATACGCTGACTCACATGATGCTCTCTGCAATGAAGACGATGCTTGCAAATCTTTCAGTGTGACTGATGAAATTTTATGTGATAATGTTTCGGATGAATGTTTGAGAATGTACAAAAGTTCAGGGTTTTTACAAATGCCTAGATATGAAATGTTAGATGATGGGATATTAGTAGATTTGTTTTGGTAGATTCTGGGGCTAGAAATTTTACTATACGATCATGTGACTTGCCATGTGTCCCAAAATTGACAGGTTCAGTGCATAAAGAGCACTTTGGCCTAGGGCCATTTGATTTCTGAAAAATTCACAGTGCCCTTAGAGTATGAGTCAAAGGAGAAGGGGAGAACATTTAAACATGCATTTTTGTGTTCACCAGCTTGTCCGGTACCTCTAATGGCCAGAGATTTAATGTGTGAATTAAATTTGACCCTTATTTCCTTTGGAATTAGCATTGAGGAAGAACCACAAATATGTTGTTCTAAATTTGAACCGCGTGTGAAAAATGATGATTGTGCAAAAATGATCTCGAAATTGGCAAAAGATCGAACAATGTCATTTAACACAGAAAATATGACGCCTGACCAATTGCATTGCATGTCACATGTCGTAATTGAACGTGAACCTCAATATGAGTAGGGGTGGTTTAACAGGGTAGAAAATGAGACTGTGAAATTTGATAAGATTTTCTGGGGAAAAAAAAGTGTGTGTGTGTGCTCTCAGCTTGCCTGACAGAAAAACAAATGCAGTTCTATTTTGATAGCAGGGAACACTGAGGCACCCTAATCAGTGATCAAGGCCAAAGAGCAGCTGTGAGCAGATTTGGGCCCCTTTGTGAGAGAATGCATAAAAGCAACAGATTAGTATAGGAGTGAAACACAACAAAAGTGCAAGAGCATTTATATCAAAATGTGATTTTGAGATTGAAGTACAGAGTACTGTAACTGCTATTGTGAAGAGTGCGGTGGAGAAAAATGGGAGGGGAGCTACCTCTGTCATAGACATTCACCCTGCTCTGACAGAAGTACCTCCTAGGTTGTGGGCAAAGCACAAGTATGATGTGGGCCTAGTAAAAGGCTGTGAACCGGTTGTAATCACCCCAAAATCTGATTACAGTCCCTGTCAAGCGCAATACCCCCTAAAACGGGAGGCATTGCAGGGTATTATGCCAGTTTTTGACTCATTGTTGAGAGAAGGCATAATTATACCATGTCATGATTCTCCAGTTCGCACTCCAATCTTCCCTGTGAAGAAAATAAGAGATAAGAATTCACCAACTGAGTGGCGATTTGTGCAAGCTCTTCAGGCCGTAAATGCAGCTGTCATTTCTAGGGCGGCACGTGTATCAAACCCTTACACAATTTTGTCACAAATTCCGCAAAATGCAATGTATTTTACTGTGGTGGATTTGGCTAATGCTTTCTTTAGCGTCCCAGTGGACCAGAAGAGTCAGTTTTGGTTTGCGTTTGATTTTGACAATAAGGGTTATACGTTCACACGGTTGTGCCAGGGGTACACTGAATCCCCAACGATCTATAATGAAGCGCTTCGAAGAAGCCTTGAACCCCTAACACTGACAGCTGGAACGGCTTTGTTACAATATGTGGATGATTTGTTGATCTGTGCATGTGATGAAGCTACATGTGTGACGGACTCTGTGTCTCTCTTGAAGCACTTAGAACATGAGGGACACAAAGTCAGTCTTTCGAAACTGCAGTTTGTGAAACAGGAAATAAAGTTTTTGGGAAATGTTATCAGACCAAACAGTAAATCCATCTGTGACAAACGGGTACAGGCCATAAAAGATGTGCCAAAACCAATTACAAAAAAACATTTATTGTAATTTTTAGGAATGTGTGCTTATTGTTGTACATTTATTCCTAATTATGACATTCTTGAACAGCCTTTATTTTATATTCCCTGATGACAGGGAAAGGGCTGAGGTCATGTGACAAGCTTGTTTGGACAAGCGAAGAAGAGGCATTTGCTAACATGAAAGAGCAAATGGCTCTGGCTCCCACTTTGGGCCTGCCAGATGTAAACAAACCGTTTGTTCAGATGGTTAATGAGAAAAATGGGTTTATGACTTCTGTTCTTTTGCAGACTCATGGAGACAGACTGCGACCTGTGGCATATTTCTCAACCAAACTTGACGCAGTAGCAGCAGGTTTACCACACTGTTTGACTGTCCTCATTATGGAAAGTTGATGCATGGGTTAGACCATGTCTCAAAAGAGGGGATGGTTGCGCAAATGAAAGAATTGTGGTTTGTTGAAAAGTTTTGCAAAAGATGTGTCATTTGTAACACACATAACGTGGCAAGAGGGATAAAAACACCTACAGTATCTCAACCACCATCAGGGGGGCCTTTTGAGTATCTGATGATGGATTTCATAGAGGTAACCCCTTGTGGGAAACAGAAATACTGCCTGGTGATGGTTGACATGTGGTTCAAATGGGTTGAAGCCTTCCCAACCTCGAAACAAGACTCGGCAGCAGTAGCGAAGGCTCTTTTAACTGAGATTGTTCCGAGATGGGGAATTCCAAGGAAAATCAGCTCGGACATAGGGACACACTTTGTCAATGAAGCAATAAAGCAGGTGGGTCGGTTTTTGGGAATTGACATGAGAACACACTGCAGTTATTGAGAGGGAGAATCAAACAATCAAGAAAAATTGGATAAGTGCTGTGAGGAAACTGGGCTCACATGGGTTAAAGCACTCCCAATTGTGTTGATGTACACCAGAATGAGACAAAGAGTCAAAACAAATTTAAGTCCATTTGAAATACTCTTTGGTAGACCACCATTCATGGGAATAGAAAGGGGTAGACAAGGGCTGCCATCAACAGATCTGTGTGAGAATGACATGTTGAATTATTGCAAAGAAATGTCTTCTCTGTTGTCCAAAGTTTGTGTTCAGGTGAAAAGCTGCATAAGATCAGGCCTGGCCATTTTGTTGTGATTCGTGACCTGAGGAGAAAGAGCTGGAAGGCCAAAAGTTGGCTGGCACCATTCCAAGTGCTACTAACGACTCTAAGGTCACAGAGAGAGCTACGTGGGGGTTCATGCCAACCATCGCAGGAGAATCAGCAACAGGAAGAGATTGTTCCGAGTGAATGTCAATAAACGCCGAAGTCAAGTCTGAACACCAAGTACCACTATCAGTGGAAGAGCAAGGCCAACCACAGAGGATAACACAGCCTGTGTGCAGAGGGGACCCCATCGTGTGGTCACAAGCAGTAATCATCGTGAAAAGGTACGAACTGAAAAGAATTCAAGAACAATGCGAGACGGTTTAAAGCAGGATGGTCTGACAGCAGGGTCAGAATCAACGTGAAGGACAGAACAGCGGACAATTGTACAGCCGTCATCAACGACAAAGAAGTCAATATCACATGGGTACATCTGTGTATTTGCCAAACAAGGCACCTGGGGTGGGAAGGAAAAAAATTATAAAAATGTTGCAATTTTACCTGGGGTTTTACCAAAGCACTATGCAGCAATGTGGGGTGGTCATTGTTCTTAGGGGTGGGTACAACGGTAACAATTAATAAGATAAATGGGCTAGCATGGACAGTATTAGCAATAGCTAATAGCACAGAAAATGCTTTGACAATGATAAATGATGAAATGAAACAATTAAGAGATGCGGTCATTCAAAACAGGTTGGTTCTTGATACGTTAACTGCAGAGAAAGGGGGAGTTTGCAAAATGTTGGGAATGTCTTATTGTTTCAATATTCCAGATTACAGCGACAACATCACGAATGTAATTGAACACATGAGAAAAGCCGTACAGGAGCCAGAACATATTGAAAGTACATGGGTTACTTGGTTTATGAATCTCTGGGGAGGATGGGGGTATTGGCTGATTCAAACTGTGTTACCAATTGCAGTGGTAGGACTGTTAATATTGTTATGTTTACCATGCATCATAACGTGTGTTTCCAGCTCAGTACAGAGACTGGTTAAAGCAGTGATGTCTGTTCAAATGGTAAAAATGACAGTATATCCAGAGGATGACGAAAACAAATATAATGATACAAGTAGCAAGAGCTACTGTGAAATGTGTTAAAATGAGGTATGTCTTTTCTTTCTGAGAATGTTTTGATATTTAAAGAGGGTTATAAGCAGCTGTAATCCATGTTACGAGATGGCGTACAAGGAAAGGGTTTATATATGAGGGATATTGTTATACTTTTATTCTTTGTATTTTTTAAAAAAAATTTATAGCCTGCTGACATAAGCAAAGTGTTAAATGTATGTGTTTTTCCTACTTAATCTGTACACTATTTCTTGTTTATACTGAAGTGACTGAGGGTCTGATTTTATGTCAGACGTGGAGTAACAGTGTTTACTCATTTAGCCCAGCTTCAGATAAAGTCTTTACTCGCTTGCTAATACTTGAGGGGACTACCCCCACAAAAAAAACAGCCTAAGCTCTTATTTTTCCAAATGTTATTTCACAAATGTTTAAGAGAGTGATCATTTATGCGAAAATCAGAGATGAAGAGTGTAAGTGTGATGATATGACTTAAAATTTGTCTTATTGTTTATACTTAAGTATTATAATATACTTATTACTCATCTGTTTAGACAAGCCTACTCATTGTGACTACTATTGCATTATCCTCCTGTATTGTTTTTAACTGATGTATTTTAACATGTTTTTATGTTAGTTTTTAACAAAATTAGTTTTTATTTTGTTTTAATGTACCTTTTTCGTTGTTGTAAGGCGACCTTGAGTGTCCAGAAAGGCGCCAAATAAATAAAATGTATTATTATTATTATTATTATTATTGTGATTGAGTAATCTGAATGATAAAAAGCGGGGAATTGTTGTAGAAATTTTTGATAATCAACTCAGTCATTGCACAGGAATGCCATATGGTCTTCTGATCTGGAAAGGGAGAAGACATTGTGAAATTTATGTTTGAACAAGGGACAGTATTTACAACTGAAAAGCAGAACAGAGACATCTCGGTCCAGGCTGAGTGGGGACCTCTGCCCTCTTCAGGTCAGAGGTCATGTAGTACAGGGGGGTACGTTTGGGCTGGTTAATAGTAAATCAGGCCTAGAAGCCTAGTCCCTGTATCCAAGGGAGAGAAGGGGGGAGGAAGATCTGATTCTGCCAGCTGACCTCGGGGGAATGTATAAGAAAGGCAGCCCTGCTTGACAAAAAACACTCTCTCATGACACAGACGGGTTGCTGTGTAATGACTGGGTCTTCTTGCAAGAATAAATTTATTTTAAAAGACTGTTTGAGTCAGAGTGTCTCTTACGCAGTGATAATGGTTGGTTGATAATTTTTACCCCAAAAGCTCGTGTCGCCGGAAGTCACTGTGCTCTCATTGAAAATGAATGGGATGGAGTCGCTGTCGCGCGCGATGTCGCTGGCAGTGTGTATGCACCTGTACGCACCTTAAAGTAGGCTGCATTACACTGTACATGGGTTTCTTATGTTCTAGTCACTCAAGATTGTGCTGATCTGCTGCTGAGGCACACTTCTGTCAATTCAAGGAGGAAAAAACACATCACATTTTTGCAAGGTTCATGCCAGTGATCAGTGAAAGGGAACAAGGCAGAAAGGGCACACACACACATGTTTTTTAAACAGTTAACTGCTCTACACGTACCTCATTGCTTACATTTAAAAAACACCACGAAATACGTACTAATTCATGCTAATTTGACACTGGACCGTGTTGACACACCGGAGCTACAAAGAATGGACGTAAAAACACAGCCAGCCACGGTAGAAAAAAAGATTTTCCCACAGCTAAAATGTATGACTGGATTATCGCAATAAATCACTGCTCTACAGCTAATAAATGCAACAACTACCTAAAAATAACAATTACGGCAGGTTCGTGCTTCTGCGAGATCACTATGATAAGAACATTGTTCATTGTTTTCGCCAACAGCATCTTTCTAAGTCGTAAGTGTATGATACCTATATTATATATATATATATATATATATATATATATATATATATATATAAATCTGACGTGATTTTTCAAAGTGTAGTATAATTCAGCCTTTAATCACTTACCACAGTTCGTGAATCACTCTTCTTGCCGCCGCCTGCCGCCAATAATCTCGACCGGTAAATATCCCACAATGCATCTGTACATTTGAAATTTACAGCAGTATGCTATACATGTGATACAACGGTCCAAAAAACTGCTGTCCAAAGAATGCATTGCTGTTGACAGCAATCTACTGTATTATTGAAAAACAGCCAGCTTACTGTAAAATCATGATGTAATTTTTACAGCAATTCGTTACAGTGTATAAGTCAGGCACTCCTTTGTCTGCAACGGTTCTCAAAACTTTACCCCCAAAACCAATCTATAAATAATCCTCTACACAGGGTATGATCCCCTGATGATACAGTGACAGAATGCTTGGTATTTAACACTGTGATAAGTTATTTTAGTAAAGCGGTTATTAAAATGCAGTCGGGTTGAGTGGAACTTTACATTTTTGGGCAGGGCACCTCCCTTTTGATGCTTCTGATCTAAGAGCATTCATCCACTTCCTTAAAACCCTTTCAAACCTTCTTAGCCTCCCCCCCTCCATCGGAGGGTCTTACCCGACATTGGGTCGTCACCTCTTGCCACTGGTATACTGCTCAGTCCTCAATCCTTAATAATTTGGTATCAGTAAACAGATATTTTCTTTTTCAGGGAGTATCACCAGAAAACCGACACAGCCAATGGAACCATATACAAATGCTTAAATATGGAGACAATTCAAAACATGGTTAAATTCAAAAAGCATTATTAAAAATTCATCAATCTATTAAAATTGTCCAAATTAAAAGTAAAAATGCTAAAATTGAGAATGTAAGATGTAAGGCCATCTTATTTTATTTATTGATCTTGCTGGACATCCTCCCAGTAATGCATTACAATAATCTAGTCTTGAGGTCATGAACGCATTAATTCGTTTTTCGGCATCAGCAACCGAGAGCATTAATTTAGCAATATTTCTTAGGTGTAAGAATGCTGTTCTACAAACATTTGTAATTTGATTTTCAAAGGACAGATTGGTATCAAATATAACACCTAAGTTCTTCGCTGTTGAAGATGTAACAGTACATCCATCTAGAGTCAAATTAGATTTTAGTGGCTTATTTTTTTTAGTTTTTTGATCCAATAATTAAAACCTCTGTTTTGTCAGAATTGAGTAGAAGGAAATTTCTGGCCATCCAATCTTTTATTTCATTGATACGCTCTGCTAATTTTGAGAATTGAAATCTCATCGGTTTTGAAGAAATATAAAGTTGTGTATCGTCAGCATAGCAGTGGAAACTTATTTCACGATTCCTGATAATATCTCCCAGGGGAAGCATATACATGGAGAAAAGCAGAGGCCCTAAAACTGATCCCTGTGGCACTCCATATTTTACTTTTGTTTGGTTTGACAATTCCTCATTTACATAGACAAAGTGGTAGCGGTCTGCTAAATATGACCTAAACCATGCTATTTCAACTCCACAAATCCCAACATAATTCTCCAGCCTATTCAAGAGAAGGTCGTGATCTATCATGTCGAATGCAGCACTATGCTCTAAAAGCACTAGAAGAGAAATGCAGCCGCGATCAGATGATAAGAGCAAGTCATTTGTAACTCTGATAAGTGCAGTCTCTGTACTGTGATGAGGCCTAAATCCTGATTGAAATTCTTCATATATACTATTTCTCTGTAGAAATTAACATATTTGGGAGGATATTACCTTTTCTAGTATTTTTGACATAAACGGGAGATTTGAAATCGGTCTATAATTAGCAAGTTCTCCAGGATCAAGTTGTGGCTTCTTAATAAGCGGTTTGATAATTGCCATTTTAAAGTTTCTTGGGACATGTCCTAAGCATAGCGAGGAGTTAATGATATTAAGAAGAGGTTCTGATATTACAGGAGATACCTCTTTTAAGAGCTTAGTTGGTATAGGATCTAACAAACAAGTTGTGGCTTTTGATGTTTCGATAATTTTGTTAGCTCTTCATGACCTATGATAGCGAAGGATTGAAGTTGCACATGAGGAAAATTATTAGACACTGTTTTCTGAGGTGCTATGACAGATGATTGCATAATTCCAATTTTATTTCTGATTATTTCAATTTTATCTGTAAAGAAATTCATGAAGTCATTACTCTTGAGCTGTGACGTGATATCTGGTTCGGTTGAGGCTTTAATCCTAACCAATTTAGCCACAGTACTGAATAAACATCTAGGATTGTTGTGGTTATTTTCTAGGAGTTTACTAAAATATGCTGACCTGGCAGCTTTGAGTGCGTGTTTGTATCTACAGACACTATCCTTCCATGCACCCTGAAATACTTCTAATTTTGTATTTTTCCACATGCGCTCCATTTTACGAGCTGCTCTCTTGAGAGCATGAGTGTGATCATTGTACCATGGTGCAGGGCTTATATCTTTAATTTTCTTTAATCGAAGTGGGGCGACAACATCAAGGGTGCTAGAGAAGACTGCATTTACATTTTTTGTTATTTCATCAAGTTATTCTGGGCTTTGGGGTTTATTGAGTATATGAGATAGATCTGGAAGAGTATTAGTGAAGCTATCTTTAGTGGTCGAAAGAATAGTTCTACCTGAACGATAGCGTGGTGTAAATCGAGTAACATTAGCTGATTGCAGCATACAAGAGATGAGGTAATGATCCGAGATGTCATCGCTCTGCTGCAGAATTTCTATATTATCAACATCAACTCCATATGAAAGAATTAAATCTAGCGTATGATTATGGCGATGAGTTGGTCCTTTTACATTTTGTCTGACTCCAAGAGAGTTGAGAATATCGATAAATGCTAATCCCAATGTATTATTTTCATTATCTATGTGAATGTTGAAGTCACCAACAATTAAGGCTCTATCTACAGTAACTACAAGATCTGATAAAAAATTAGCAAATTCACTAAGGAAATCAGAATAAGGCCCGGGTGATCTATACACTGTAGCAAGGGTAAAGGATGACAGAGATTTTTTATTTATATTTGTATTTGACGGTGTCACATTAAGCATTATTAGTTCAAAAGACTTACATTTATATCCTGTCCTCTGAGTAACACCAAAAACTTCACTGTAAATTGTAGCAACACCTCCTCCTCGACCCTTCAGACGAGGCTCATGTTTATAACAATAACCTGGGGGAGTAGATTCATTTAAACTAATATATTCATCCGGTTGAAGCCAGGTTTCAGTCAAACAGAGCGCATCCAATCTATGATCTGTAATCATTTAATTGACAATTAGTGCTTTGGTAGAAAGAGATCTAATGTTTAGTAGCCCTATTTTTATATGATGTGTATTTTTAATTTGTTTGTTTTGTTCAAGTTTGACCTTAATAAATTTTTTTTTAAATGATTTAGTGAGGGTATTGTGTTTGGTAGTTCGGGGAAAAGACACAGTCTCTATAGGATATCTAGGTGATACAGTCTCTATGTGTTGCAGTTTAAGTGACCTGTGTGACTTCTCAAGGCAGCTAGCAGACGTTCGGATTAACCAGTTTGTATGCTTCCTGACCTGGGCCCCATTTAGTCAATTCATATCATTATTAAGACTATGAGCCAAATTACTAGAGAGGAGAGCAGCACCTTCCCTGGAGGGATGGAGTCCGTCTCTCTTTAGCAGGTCAGGTCTACCCCAAAAACTTTTCCAATTGTCTATAAATCCTATTTTATTCTGCAGACACCACTCAGACATCCAGCCATTCAGTGACACTAACCTACTATAAACCTCGTCACCATGACGAGCAGGGAGGGGACCAGAGCAAATTACAGTGTGTGACATTGTTTTTGCAAATTTGTACACCTCTTCAACATTATCTTTAGTGATCTCCGACTGGCGAAGCCGGACATCGTTAGTGCCGACATGGATAACAATTTTAGAAAATCTACGTTTAGCATTAGCCAGCACTTGTAAATTTGATTTGATGTCAGACGCTCTGGCCACCGAAATGCAATTAACAATAGTGGCTGGAGTCTCTGTTTCCACGTTCCTTACAATAGAATCACCGATAACAAGGGCTCTTTCAACATGATTCTCAGTGGGTGTATCACTGAGTGGGGAGAATTGATTGGAAACCCTAACAGGAACGGGAGAGTGGTGTCTCTTTGCTGAACGAGTATGCCGCCGAGACGTCACACAAATGCCCTGCTGCAGGGGCTCAATAGAAGGAACCAAAGTGTATGTGTTGCTCTCTGTACTGCCCGCATCTGAAACAGTATCTACCGGCTTCTCTTTCTCACTGACCTCTACTAGCGTTCGGATGCGAGTCTCTAACTCATTAACCTTCTCTGTCAGCCTGACTAATTCCTTACATTTATCAGAAGTGAATCCCTCACTGCTGACGGAGGAGGCTATTTTAAACATGTGACATGCAATGCAGGAACAAATAACATGAGCGGATGCCATGACTTACTGCAAATTGTTTGTTGTTCCTGAGCGGTGAGGGTTTTGAGATTGATGTGAATCCCTCACAAAATGCTGCTCCGGCACCACCTGGTCGACGAGTTCCTCGACGTTGCGGTCCCCCACTAGCAGCCACTTCCGGCAGGCGTCCCGGAGCTGTTGGCCGAAGTGCTCCGGAAGAGCTGGCGGTTCTCATCCGGACTTCGACCAACCCGTTGCAGGATGGCTCGCTTCAAGTCCGCGTAGGCCAGGAGGTTCGTTGCCGGCAGTTGTTGAGCCGCGAGCTGGGCTTCCCCGGACAAAAGAGGGACAAGGCGAGCTGCCCACTGATCGTGCGGCCAGCCCCAAATCTCGGCGTTACGCTCGAAGAGATCCAGGAACAAGGAAAAAGGGAACGGTTTTGCTCTGCAAAGATGCAGAAAGGGAGCTGATCACTCCATATTTTGACCAGTGCACATCGAAAAATGAATTTAATAAAAAATAATTAGGAAAGGGTTTCTCTGCATCAGTGCAGTTTAACATATCCTCACTAAGGTGGGAAGAGGACTGATATAGTCCTAGGGAATAAATTATAGTCTGGGAAAAATAAATAATTAGGAAAGGGTTTCTCTGCATCAGTGCGGCTCTGGAAAGGGAGCTCTAGCAGTTTAACATATCCTCACTAAGGTGGGAAGAGGACGGAGGCAGTCCTAGGGAAACAAATTAAAATTAGAATTAAAAAATATTGAACTTCCAGAACTATTGAGGAAAAGAAAAAAAAAAACAGCTGCATGCCCAGTTCTGCAGGCGTTGGAGGCTGTGTGTTTGGAGAATTATATGTTGTCTATTATATGTTGTCTGTTATATGTTTGTTATTTGTTGGGACTGTTATTTGGTATTTGTTGGCATTTTGAGGTACTTATGAGAGTATCCGTGGGGATGGGGACTGAAGTGTGATTGCATACGGGAGTGTGTGGTGCGTCCTTTAAAATAGAAGGAACACAAAGTGTATGTTGTATGTGTCTTATAAATAAAGGGACAAGTGTGAGTACAATCCTGTGAAAGGGATACGATGAAATGAACGAATGCTGGGAATGAGAGCTGTCGTGTGACACTTTAATTAAGGGAAAAGTATAAAAACGTTCAGAAATATTGGCTTTGTAGACATTAGAACTGTGTGTTAGAACTGTTATTTTTTATATGTTGACATTTGATGTGTTTGAAGAGCTATCTGTATTGTTGAGCAACAGCTGAACGTAAAAGCTTCTGAAATTATTGGCTGATTAAGTTATGACATTTTTAGACTACTATATATATATATTTACGCTCTGATACATACATGGGAAATGTGCAAGGTTACAGTCACACCTTGATAGTTGAAATTGATAAAATGCAAGTGCAACTTGGCACTCAAATAATAACATTTCCATTAGATAAATAGAATCAAAAACCGCTATTGGCGTGGTTGCAGATCAGAGAGCCCCTGGTTTTCAACACAATGCCAATACGCAATACGAAGAACATGATAAAAGGATAGATGGTCTGAAAGGAATAAACACCTACTGACCCATTACAATTTTGGAGGGGGAAAAAACCATCAGTTGTGACTCAGCCATCAAATTACAGAAGTTGGATTACTTTTGAATTAACACTATTATGGCATAGGCATAATAGTACTGTACGTGACCATAAAATTGTGATTGCGATCATGAAATTCCTATTGTAATTATGTTTAATACTGCATACCACTGTTGAAAATGTTAACTGTAATAATCGTTCCACTAACTATGACAGAGGCACTAGCAATATGCGAAAAAAATTATTTTACCTGACCCAGTTAAGTATCTTCTACAGTACGTGAATATTTTAAAGAAATTTACGACTTGCAGTCAATTGACAGGACTGGATTATAGATTCATACTGTCCAAAACCTTACCTCCAGAAATAACTGAATTGATATTAATTGATAAAGTGCCTTTGTTGGATAAAAAATAAAAAGTTTGATCAGCCAGAGAAAGGAAAAAAGGAAAAAACTTAATTAGATCAATTCATGAGTAAATTCAAATCTATTGTTAAAAAGGGTGAAAGGACCCTCAGTGGGATTATAAATACATAAAACATTCATATGAGGTGTAGAAGAAAATAAAACAATTCTGGGACAAAGGTCCTGAACGAAAAGAGACTAATCAAATGCACGCAGCGGTCTCTGTTTCAAAACAAGCTGCCTAAATATGATATTCTAGTGAACAAAGCTTTAATCCCTAACCTCCCAAAGACACCATAAGCACTGTTGTATCCCGATTTAACACAATTGAAAGGGTAACTCATTCGCTGCAGCCGCGGACGTATTCAATTCAGATTAAAAAAAGACAGGAACGAAGGTACAACAGCTGCATTTCCTTTATCAAGAGCCCAGACGGATATCATATCGTTTCAATAACATTGTCAGAGACGCTGGCTATATGCAGAGAATTACCATATATAAACCGAATACCTTTATCATCAATACAGGCACATCTAAAAGTTCATTAACAGCGCATTGCTATGAGGGCTCTATAACGGGACGCACTCTAAACTCTGTGGGAATTAATGGCATTCCTGTTAAGTGTCATATGACACCGAAATTACCCATAACATCTCCAGATAACACAACTTTTTTAAAAATGCATGATTTTGTGATTTTGCCTGACTCTCCGTTCTGCCTGCTGGTCTGTGATCCGATGCATAAAAAGAAAAAAAGAAAGAAAAAAAAGGAAAAACACATTACAATTGCTGTTTCCCTCAGTATATTGTCAGTCTGTGTATACAGGAAATTGCAGAGAAGTTTGCAGCTCAACATCTGTCAACACTTCTGCTGCAAAACAGGAAATGCTCAACATCGACCCAGCACTATGGGTCGCCCACAAAGATGAGGCGCGCCTTATTGATATCAGACCATATGTTGCAAAACTGCACTCTGACATGTCGGTATACTGGAAAACAATACCCACTATCCAAGGAAAAGGAGGAAGGTATAGGTCCCATAATACAACAATGTCGGAGTAAAGGTATTATAAACTCTCCATTTAACACTCCAATTAACCCAGTAAAAAAGGCTAATGGCACCTGGCGAATGACACAAGATTTAAGAGAAGTGAATGATCTGGTCTTACCATTATCTCCCCTTGTGCCGACGGTATTGGCTTCGTTACCTGTTCATCATGACTGCTATACTGTTAGTGACCTATGCTCTGCTTTTTTCAGTGTTCCTGTTTCCCCTGTGACACAGCCACTGTTCGCATTCACATATGAGGGAACACAGTTCACATGGACCAGACTCCCACAGGGTTTTCGAGACTCGTCTGCGGTATTCTCCACTGTAATGCACGTAACGTTAAAGGACAGAAAGCTGCCGCCACAGACTTGCATGCCGAAGACATACTGGTGACTGGGGACTCCCCAGAAAGCTGTGAAATGGCATCCACCATTGTCTGCAATGTGGTGGCAAATGCCGGCTTCAAAGCCTCCAAGGACAAACTGCAGTGGGTAAGACCCAAAGTGAGCTACTTGGTCACGTGTTGACTGCAGGCACATCTCTTGACAGGGTGAAACTAATATTGACTTTTCAACATCCCAAAACACAGATGCAAAGCTTCCTGGGTCTAGTGAACTATTGCAGGTCATGAGTACCGAACTGTTCTTTATACGATTGCCCGCTCAGGTCCACAACCACCGACTCAGCTCCAGAACACATTGGATGGACCAGCGAATTGAATATCGCATTTCAGAGCCTGAAGGAAGCGCTGACTCAGACACCAGCCCTGGGTCTACCAAACTACACCAAGCCTTTCCATTTATACGTGCATGAAAGCGGGGGCACCGCGACCGCGATCCTCGCACAGGCTCATGGGGGCCCATATAGGCCTATTGCCTATTTGTCCAAAACACTCGATACAGTTTCTAGAGGCCTGCCTGCGTGCCTGCGTTCAGTGGCTGCCACAGCGTTGATTGTTCAGGACGCTGAGCGTATAGTGTTATCGCACCCTCTCACCGTCCACACCCCTCACCAGGTAAGAGTGATTTTGCAAAATCTCACAGCACAACACATGACTGCACAGCGAAGGAGTGGATACGAAGCTACCCATTGCAACAGCTAATTTGACCATCACTTCCACATCAACAACACATGGCCCTACACTATGTTTGCACAAAATGTTAACCAAGGGGGCATTTAACGACGAACATGACTGCATGTCACAAATCGCAGACCAAACCTCTTGCAGACCGGACGTTTCAACGTCCGCTCTGGAGGAGGGGGATTATTGGTATATAGGTGGATCATGTTCAAAACCGAACAATTCAGTATATTGGTGTGGCTATTCAGTAACCCAACTTCCAGGTACCGTAATTGAGGCATATTCATTACCGTACCAATCAGCACAGGCTGTTTGCATTAATTAGAGCATGCCAATTGGTGAAAGGAATACCCATTAACATATACACAGACTCACAATATGCATATTGGGTGGTGAAACGATTTAGCAAAAATGTGGGTAGAGAGGGATTTCAAGACAGATTAAGGAAAACCCATACCACACCAAAACCTAGTTGCAGAATTACTCAGAGCAGCACAACTCCCAACGAAATTGGCTGTCATAAAGTTTGCAGGCCACATGGCAGGGGAGGCGAGAGGAAACAGATTGGCTTATTAAGTAACAAAGTCGGCTTCAAAGGAAGTCATGATAAGACCAGATCTAAATCAGGCTGAAGAAACCGTTTCTATGATGCAGGAAACTTTAATAAAAGATATTGGCATAAACCTTTTACAGGCAAACCCATCCGAAGTAAACCTCTTATCACTCTACAAAGAAAAGAAATGAAATAACACAATAATACTCTAGCTCCCTTCCTGGCCTCAAAACAGGGAAAAAACGGAGTACAACAAAAATGGCACCCACCTCCCTACAGCTTCCAAATAAACATCCAATAACACAGGTTAGACACTTACAACAGTCAAACAAAGATAGGGATACAATACCCAAAGTAGAACATTAGGCAGTTATCGTGTTCAACAACTAATTTATAATCTGTTACAACAAATTGGGCTGGACAAAGACAATGCTCTGGAGAAAGCTCTTGTGGCAACGTTTCTCTCTCTCTGGCAGTTTCTTCTCTGCTTTTATGCTACCTCTGCCTGGGCTCGTAAGCAGGCACAGCTGAAGACAATCAGCTACCTGAGATGGAGTAGGAGGAGCCAAAGGGAAAACAGAGGAAGAAACACACGAAAAAGCACACAAATCACATTAAAGAAATCACTGTTAAAACCAACCATTTGAATACGTCTCTGGACGTAACACACCCCAACGAACCATGTTATGTTTGTTCCCACTTTCCCCATAGTTCCAAGCACATGGGAACAAAAGTTACTGAATTAAGTTATCATGAACCCCTGAAGTGGACGACGATTACAAAGACACCACCCCAGCAGATCAAGCCCTGAGGGTAATACAGTACTTTAGCCCGAGAAATGGTTCTGGGGCATTGCCCAAGGTGACTGGGATACTGGAAGTCGTATTATCCATACCCTATAACTTAACTTGCCATGAACGAAGAGGACACTGCAGGATCACCTATCAGAGCACACCCTGGAGAAACCGGTCGAGCTGCTGCCAATGGTGCCTGAGGAAACGTGACAGGTACTCCATGGGGGTCTTCTTAGTGCAGAATCAAATTAAACTCTCACAGTTTAATCTTGACAATAGCCTATCATCATACATCAAAAAGACCTGCGCAAACACCATAACGGATTTTGAGCCACACCGGCAGCAAGCATACACCTGGATGCGGGCCTCAAGGGCAGCCCGGAGACATTGCTCGGATATGTGCCTCCGTGATATGTGCCTCATTACCAAATGACTGTACTGGACGATGTGCTCTAGTCAACAGCTCTGGATCAGTGATGATAATCAGGGTGAGGCCAAATAGCTCCATAGGACACAGTCGAGTGAAGAGGTCACCTTCATCAACTCTGACCCAGCCAAACTACACTCCGGAAGATCAACGTATATGGGGCAGAGTGGACAAGTTTTCCCAAAACTTTTTTGCCCCCATTGGCGTAGTGAATGTTATGACTCAGATCGAAATGAATAGGTTTCACTTGGTTACGTTTATGAATGTATCAGAGCAAGTGTTAGAGGGAATAAAGAAAGTTTGTGTAATGGTAGGTGAAGCATGTTGTACGTACATCCCAGAAGAGGATGGAGCATGTGGAATCATAGAGCAAGGTATAAGTAATATTTCTGAAATGGTACAGAGGTCACAAGACCGCACCAATGGGGATCTTGATTTCTTTTCAGGTTTTTGGATGTTCATTTATAAAATTGAACATTACTTAATGGTCATATTCTGTGTTTTGCTTGTTTTTTTCATCATCGCCTGCCTACGGCCTTGTTTTATTGCTTTAAACTAATAGAGCTGGAAATCATTTGTTTGATTAGTGGTAAGACCACCTCACGTTGCTTATAGACCCCTAAGAATGAGCCAAGAAGATACGAGGGAAAAAATGTTATGTGATTTTAGCATGGTACAATGTTCAATCTGATTATGATCATTTTATGATCAAAGGGAGCATTGTGAGAAATATAAATTGTACATGCTGTCTTTAGTTTGACATCTAACTATGAATGTCTGTGTGCGAATCACAGAATCACACCACACGCACAAAGAGTCCATGACCTTCATAGATTTTGTTAGTTTCGCTTGTCTTATCCTCTTTCAGAATGTTTTGTGCTCCAACCAGCACATACTCTTTTCCTTATCTAAATATCTCAGTCGGACATAACAAATATCTAGGACTGCTTGACCTCAGATGATTACCGTTCCCATGCTATTCCGGTCAACATTTATTGTCCTTGGCTGTCTCGCAAGTCTTGCTATCACTATACTATTGGCTGTTGGTTGTTCTTTGTAATATGAAAGGTATAACTATTATGCTTGCCGTATTAAACTTTGAGTAGATTGAATAGACACACC
Organism: Xyrauchen texanus; assembly: GCF_025860055.1. Lineage (NCBI taxonomy): Eukaryota > Metazoa > Chordata > Actinopteri > Cypriniformes > Catostomidae > Xyrauchen > Xyrauchen texanus. Next base: position 25,824,555 of record NC_068289.1, read on the forward strand.
GTGTGTTGTCGTTCATTCTTCTCCCTTCATGAAGTCTCCAGATACGCAGACTCCCGACTGCACTTACCTGGGCATGCACAGAAAGGGACCGAGGAATTCTTAATGGTAGAAGTGTTGTGTGCTAAACTACAACGAGATCCAAGTTTCATTCCTAACAAATGATTTATCCATTTATTTTTTAAATATTATTCCCACTCAAAGCATTTATACTGTACTTGAATTTATAGCCAGATCAATAACTTGTACAATAACACATGGTTAAGTGCTGTATTTATTCTATGAAACAGTAAGCAGTGTACTAAACAAACTATTTGAGAAAAAAAAATAAATAAAGGAAAATAAATATATAGTTTAATTAAAGTACACAAAATAAAAGCTCCATTTAATGAAAAACTAAATTAAGGTCAAGTTTACAAAAGTCAAATTACTGTCAAATATGTGCTGTAGTCAAGTCTTATGACAAGCTTGCTCTAAAATGGATAGTTCACCCAAAAATGAAACATTTCTCATCAATGACACCTCATGCAATTTCAGATGTAGATGACTGACTTTCTTCAGGAGAATAATCTTTTTTTTAAAGAATACCTTAGCTCTGTAGGTCCTTACAATGCAAGTGATAGGTGACCAAAACTTTGATGATTCTAAAAGCATAAAGACTAAAATGAATCCATATAACTCTAGTTCTAGTTTAATTCATGTCTTAAGTAATCCAATCAGTTTGGGGTTGGAAAATACCAAAATATAGCTCCTTTTTATACGAATCATGACATCAGCAGGCTTCTTAGCGATCATGAGCAAGGAGTTTTATTACCCAAAACTGATTAGATACCTTCAGAAGTATTTTTAATGAATTTATTATTTTAAAAAGATATTAAAATACTGGAGTGTAATTTTTAAATGTTTTATAGATTAAACCACTGGAGTCTTGTGAATTACTTTATGGTTTTGTGCTTTTTGAGCCTTGCATAATTTACTTGCATTGTCTGGAGCTACAGAGGTGAGATCTGTGATTTATATGTGTGATTTGTATTCCTTCTTCTGCAGAAGAAGGAACGTCTTAGACATCTGGGAAGGCACACATGTGAGTAAATTATGAGAGAATTTTCATTTTTTGGGGAACTGTCCCTTTAGGTTAAATACATGCAAATAGAACTTTTCAAAAATAACACATCCACGACATAAACTGCCAGACAATAAAGACAAGGTAAAATCGTCAAACCTTTAAATGTTTTCCAAAAACAAAAATGTCATACATTACACTTGGCTAATTGTACTGGACTATACCCACACTTGCTGATAAGCTTATAGTATTCTCAAAGAACATGTCTCTAAAAAGATTTGAGTTTGTGGGAAAAAAATAAATTCTGGAATAAAACTAGGAAATAAAAAACTTGTCTTGCAAAACCAATGACAGTTATGCTTGCTATAAGCTTATATTATTCTTGAACTGTAAGAACCTATTCTTCTATTCAGTGCATTCTGGACCAAAACCTGGTCCAGAAAAACAATGAAAAGGATTTGCTTGCAAAACTCAAGGTATAGTATGGCTATGTATAAATGGCCCATGCTGTAATCTATAGTGTTTCAAAAGAGCTCACTTTGAAGATGCCTTCCATTGGCAAACCTTACACTTCCACACCATGACACATCAATCTATATTATCTATCTTACAGCATGTTCCAACCAAAAACAGTCTTCCGATGAAAGTAGAAAATATGAATGCTCACAAAAATGGAACTTCAAGTATTTCCATGCAGGCCTGTAAAAAAGAATATACATATACATTTTTTTTTTCTTTCTTCCTTCTCTCTTCTGGTAAATTTACAATGAAATAACCAAAAAAAAAAAAAAAAAAAAATTATATGTATATTCTTTTCCTACCCTATTTAACCATATACCTGAAGAATCAGCATTATAAATTATACAAAAACAGTACACATAATTATACAATACTGCACATACCTTTTTTTTTTTTTTTTTTTTTTTACATAATATTAACAAAATTTACATACTAACTGAATACTCATTAACAATTTTCTTTTTTTAAAGATCTTTTGAAGCTGAACAGAGAAGTACAAATCAACATTATTAATTATAAAAAAATAGTATACATAATTATACAATACTGCACATGCATTTCTTTACATAATATTAACAAACTTTACATACTAACTGAATACTCATTAACAATTTTCTTTTTTAAAGATCTTTTAAAGCTAGACAGAGAAGTACATAATTTCAAATCATCTTTTAGTAAATTCCATAATTTCACACCCATAACTGATACACATCTAGATTTTACATTAGTTCTTTCTTTTCCACATTCAAACATAAACAGGCCTCTTAAGTTATCTACCCTCTCTTAACTTAAATAATTTCTGAATACCAGATGGGAGACTTTTATTAAGTGCTCTATACATTATTTCCAATATTTTTATATATACAATATCTGTCAATTTTAAGGTATTACTTTGAATAAAGAGTTTGTTAGTTGGTTCGCGATATCCTACTTTATTAATAAGTCTAATAGCTCTTTTTTGTAACTTAATTAATACAACTATATTTGTTTTATTTGCATTTCCCCATATTTCTGAACAATATGACAATTACTAAGGAGGAATATATAATACTCAAACCCATTTTATTTATTAGATCTTTTGTTTTATACAATATTCCTACTGATTTTGCTAGCTTACTTCTAATATATTCAATATGCGGTTTCCAACTAAGTTTATTATCTAAGATCACACCTAGAAATTTGGTTTCATAGACTCTTTCAATTTCAACTCCATTTAAATGTAACTTAGAATTGCTATGAGTCCTATTACCAGAAAATATCATAAATTTAGTTTTATTTTCATTTAAAGATAACTTTAATATAGTCAAACCACTTCTTTAACACAATTAATTCTTTTTCTACCAGT